>NC_059435.1:3966672-4011672 GCF_021028975.2 Sphaerodactylus townsendi | reverse complement strand
ATGGGGAAGAGCCCAGAACAGAGACCGAGACAATGCCATCAAGAAGCAAGAAGCCTTTAATGGGCTGAAAACACACAGAACTGTGACAGTGGTCTTTTTTGCAAGCTGGAGCTACTCCTGATTTTTGAGTGGGTCAGTCCAAAAGTATTGGAAGCCGTTTGGGCGGGGCTTTTTCACAGACCCACCGAATGCATTATTGGGCCTTTCCCCACTTACGGTTTGTGGCGTGCTACTCCCAGTGCGAGCGATTTCTGACGCGGGGTCATGTTCCCCACTGCCCCGCGCTCTGCGTGGGGCAGTAAGCATAGCGTGCCATGCTTCTCTCAGCCGGCCAGGAAATGACGCGGCCGCTGAGGGGATGTGAGAGCGCAGAGTCAGGGCGGCTGCGTTGTCGCCGCCCGGACTCGTGGGGAGCACCGCTGGACCACGTGCTATTTGGGGACAGTAGCGCGCAGCAAACAGTAAGTGGGGAAAGGCCCATTGTTACAGTTTTGGAAGCAGCTTCTGTTCTTTTTTCAGCAGAGGAGCATTTTAATTCAGCTCCTGCTTAATTCTGAATGGATTCGTTTCTCTTTGATTGGTTCTTTTTTCCTTCTTTTCTTTTTCATAATAACATAACCATAATTTTAAAGTGGTATAACAACCACAAGAATAAAAACAAAGAACAAACCTTAATTACAATTCTAACTACAAAGAGAGAGTTCTACACAGAGTTCTACAAAGACATAGGTGGATCAACTCTTGCTGTGTGTGCATATATTGTTGAGAGTGTGTGTGTGTATTAAGAACTTTTTTCCTTTAAAAAAAACCCCTTAATTCTTGAAAAAAGAGGATAATAGAGAACTCTGGTGTACAATCGCTATTATCATTATTTCCTAAGCATTTTCTTGCAGAATTAAGAAACCTGTTGAGTTTACTGTCTTCAGCCCATGGCTTAAATAATGAGGATTGTCAAGGGAGGGTGCTGTTTTCATTGAAGGAGGGTGGGTGGGACAAAGAAAACTGGCAGAAACATTGCATGATAGGGAAAAGGTGATTCAAAATCAGCTTCTGGAAAAACATTGGGGTGAAAATGGTCTCAAAACAGCCAGAAAAAAATGGGGTGCAGGGTTAGCAAAAAACTAAAGGCACAAAACTAAGTGAAAACTAAAGGTACAAAAATGAATGCAGAAATCAAGGAATAAACTGAAGCCGTGCAGAACCAGAGCTAGTAGACAGCTTATGTCTGCAGATGGATATCCAATTAAAATTGAGTTATCTGCTTAATGCAGTTTCATATGTATAGGTGGCTAATTTGGTTGGCCTGCAGAAGTACCAATATGTCCTTTTTCATCCAAGCAGTGCTCTTGTTTGTCCAGCTGTTGCAGACTTTAGTTGGTGGGCAGGGCTACCCTAAAGCACCAGCTGCTACAACAGCATAACATTTTCTAATTTATGTGCCTGCAGCAATCATGTCAAAAGCATACAAATAAGAGAATCAAGAAAAGGACACTGCAGCACCCTTACCTGGATGGCCTAGGCTTGTCTCAGAGTATCAGAACTGGGAAGCTGAGCAGAGTCAGCCCTGGTCAGCATTTGGATGGAAGGCCAGTAAGGAAGGCCAAGGGTGAGTTACAGAGGCAGGCAATGGCCAACTACCTCTTGAATGTCTCTTGGCCTGAAAACCCTATGAGGTCACCCTAAGTCAGTGGTGGTGAACCTTTGGCACTCCAGATGTTATGGACTACAATTCCCATCAGCCCTTGCCAGCATGTCAGGGGCTGATGGGAATTGTAGTCCATAACATCTGGAGTGCCAAAGGTTCACCACCATGGCCCTAAGTCATCTGCCAGTTGACAGGACTCTCCTCCACCACCAATAGCAATGGTAGCCACTCCACCATTTGGGAGAAATGATCCCACTGGTCATAATTTATTGTAAACCTTTAGGGTGGATCCAAACTATCCTCCAAATAGCCTTCCTCCAGCCTAAGGAAATTTCTTCCAACTTAAGTGGCTCTTCCTCCACTAAGAAGAAAGATGGGATATATGTATTTTAACATAGAAATAAACAAACCAATGGAAGAGTAACATTGTATCCACCACACAGTAACTTGAGGAACATATTAATTAATTAATTAATTAATTAGATTTTAAACCGCCCATCTGGCTCTGGGCGGCGTACAGCAGGCTTGCAACAACAATACATAATAACATTAAACACAGCAGGCTAAAAACAACAATTTTAAAACAAATTTAAAACAATTTACAAATCTATAACCATAAATATGGAAGGGTGACATCCAAACTCCGGAATGCATGGGGATGACTCGCTGTCAAACCTCAGATCTGGAAATCACGGAAACTGTAGATTTGTTCTAAAGCCTTTATTTCAGAGCGTAGGTAACGTCGTAAAAAAGAGGAATCTGGCGAACAGATCCTGCGCAAGGAAAAAAGAGGAATCTGGCGAACAGATCCTGTGCAAACCCACTACCTCTATCCCGTTGCCCCCTCCCACCAAGCCAAAAGGCTCCTACTGCCCTCTACAAACTACAAAGCATTTACTACAAAGCATTGCGAGCCTTGGAACAGTTCACACCTTCCTTTGATTAGATCTGTGTCCGGGATACTCTTGGGTGCCTAGGGATAGACACCGGAGGATGGTACACCGCCTCCCCCTGCCCTACCTGCCATTCGGCACTGACAGGCTCAGTTCTGATACTCGCTCCTAGTCACCGCATACATGTGGCTTGGGTGTGTGTGTGTGTGTGTGTGTGTGTGTGTGAGTGTGAGTGTGAGTGAGTGAGTGAGTGAGTGAGTGAGTGAGTGAGTGAGTGAGTGAGTGAGTGAGTGAGTGAGTGAGTGAGTGAGTGAGGTGGGTGATGCCTGGAACTATAGTCTCAACAGCTTTCTCCCCATCAGGATTGGAGGAAGGAATTCTCTTCAGAAGCAAGGTGGGGAGGAGGAGTGCCCAGTTCTGCATGCTTCACTGAGCACACAGGGTCGTTCCCCCACCTCCTTCCCAAAATCAATGGGTCTTGGGAAGCAAGGTGGGGGGGGGGGGAGAAGGAGAACCTGATCAAGGAGGAGAGCCTGATCCAGCTTGCAGGATTGTTTTTCCCACTTTGCTTCCCAAGGCTTAGAGGTCAACGTTCACTACACTCACTACAACGTTCACCACCGATTTAAACAGATCCTGCCTTGCTGCTGTGCCCATCAACAACAACTGTTTAAAGCCCGTTGTGTTGTTTACCACAACAGGATTTACAGCTAATTTAGAATAATGATGAACCGTTTCCTTGGGGACGCATTAATGAGGAGGGCAGAACTGGTGTAAGACTTGCATTTCATGCTTATCCTCCCAGCCCTTCAAAAAATGCTCATCTCTGAGCCCTCAGGATTGGGATGGGCAGGATGCAACCCAACATTAATTCCACAGTCTTCTCCATGATGCATTTAAAACAAAAGCAAATGCATCATTAGAAGCTGTCTAGTGACAAGGCAAGGAGCATCCCCTGACGCTGATGGAGAAGGTTCTTCCAGTCAACAAAAGCCACATGTGAGAGATCTCTGTTCTTCTTGTAATGAGCACACATCTGGGATCACTGGGCAAACATTTCATTGCATTTCATCCATCTTAATATATTTGTTTACTCCAGTTAACATTTGCCAAGTAACCTCTGGAGGCAGCAGAGTAAACAGCCCGGCTCGGCTTACTAAGGTCAGGCCATTTGGTGGTGGTGTCATTTTTTTCCTCTGCAGCTCAAGCAAACAGCATTTGCACTACATGAATAATTGTTACAACCTTTTTGAATGAATCCTGTGTTTGCATTCAGGTCATTTCCTGAATGAATCCAATCTGGCGTGTTTAACCCATGGGGATAATGGTTATCTTGGGTGATTTCCTCACTGGCAATTAATCCTGGGATAGTCACCCGAAATATCTAGGTTGTCTTGAGATCTCCTCACAGCCAAACCATGGAACACAGATTAGTCCCATTTCTTGCGCTCCTCTCCCATCCACCCCCATCACAGGATTTTTCTGGACCTGCTTGTATATACACCTTTTTGGGGGAAAACACACACCCCAATGGGAGCTAATAGGAGTTGGGGCTACACCTTTGAGGGTTCATAACTTTGGCCCCCATGAACCAAACTTCACCAAACCTGAGTGGTATCATCAGGAGGGTCTCCTAAAGATACTCTGAAATTTTGGTGCTGCTAGCTTAACAATTGCACCCCTGACAGCAGACCCCCCCCCACCCCCCAAGGGCAGGCCTAGATACATGCTACAGTGAGGATGTTGGAACCTGGATGAAAAGGTGCTGATTCTTTTGAAACTAGGGCCCCTTCCGCACACACAAAATAATGCGTTTTCAAACCACTTTCACAACTGTTTGCAAGTGGATTTTTCCATTCCGCACAGCTTCAAAGTGCACTGAAAGCAGTTCGAAAGTGCATTATTCTGCATGTGCGGAATGAGCCTAGGTTGTATCTAGATTAAATATTCAGTGGGAATTCAGCTTTATGCACAAAGAGATCATCTTTCTTGGAGACACCCAGATTTCTCCTAGCTGTCTCCTAAATACCTGGTGGTTTTTTAACTGGTGGATTAAGAACTGAAACTGGGATGATGACAATCTGTTCCTAAGAACACTTTTCCTGGGAGTAAGCCTGTGGTGGGATTCAGCAGGTTCTCACCCCTTTGGCAGGACCGGTTATTAACATAGTGCTTGTAAACAAACAGTTGTTAAATTGTTTGAATCCCACCACCGGAACTGGTTGTTAAATTATTTGAATCCCATCACTGGAGTAAGCCCCGTTGAATAGACCTGAGTAGACTAGTTTAAGATTGCCATTTGAATATGAACCATCTTTCTGTGTGGAATTCATGACCAAACCTTTGAAAGCCTGGACAGTGGTATTTTATCTTGACATATAGTGCACCATGCAGATGTAAACATGCCGTATTTTTGAGGACATTTTCACTTTTGTCTTCACTGCCAGTGAATGCCTGGGACATTGATCTGCAAAAGCAGAGACACAGTTGTGTAATGTGTGCATGTTTTGTACAGTCTGTGTTTTATTCTCCTGGTCTGCTGAAGTTGAAGGTCTGGCTTACTACCATTAGGTATTAACTTTATTAATCAAATGCTGTCGGAATCCAATGTGTCAAATTGGCTTCCTGCTATTGAGAAAAAAAATCAGATCCCTTGGAATATTCATGGACTCTCTTTTTAACCCTTTAGCATTCATGCCTTCTGAGACTTTCATTTATATAGTTCAACAAAACCTTTCATCTTCTTTCATACTCTGTCCACTCTGTCCATTGCTGAATATTTGATTAGTTTATTCATCTTTTCCAGAACCATTTTTTAAAGTTCATATTCTTAGTAATGGGCTCATGGCTTATTAAAACATTATGCTGAAGATTATGTGGGCAAGTCTTATCCTTGCAAGAAAAAAATCGAATCCACACTCAGCCTGTTAAAGGAGATGCGCCATCAAGTACCCTGACCAAGACCAAGATAAGATGAGTGAAATACCTCTTCAGGTTTCTACAGTTCTCTGTTGATAAAGTACATTGAAGTCAGACTGGTCAGTTCAAATCTGCCTGTCTATTCTACTTTGGAATATTTAGAGCTTTATGAACATGGCCAACACAGGCTGTCCTGATGCAATCTCTTTGGTTTATTATTTAATGAAAAAGCCAATTTTTAAAAACCAGAATTCTACTGTAAATCTTCCATAACACATTATTTTAACAGGTAAAGCAAGCAGTAAAAATTTATGCCTTTGAAAGGCTCACCCCAAACCCAGGACTGAAAAATCGATAATGTTACACTTTGTTGGAGAGCCAGTGCATGGGTTTTGGCATGCCTTTGGCTGGGAGCTGTATTTCTTCTGACATTTTCCTGAAAAAAAAATGCAGAGCTTAATTAGGTTTTTATTGCATCGATTTTTGAAACATAAAATAATGCTAGATTTATTTATGCAAGAAGTCACCATTTCAAGAATACAATTATCTTTGTGTGTATTTGTGTACAAACTCTCTCTCTCTCTCTCTGTGTGTGTGTGTGTGTGAGTGTGTGTGTGAGTGAGTGTGATTGTGGGATAATAAACATATTAGCATATAGTTTGTACTCATGTGCTTTCTGAATTCTTGTCTATATTAGAAACAGACTTGGCACAATAGATTTGATTCAGTACATGTTTTGATGGTCTCCTGTACATTTTGGTAGCTTGATTTTTTCCCCCACGGGGGCTTTCATACTGCTTACCGTCGAGTTAACAGATACATATGTTTGTACTTACATTTGGCTGTCTTCTTGTTCATATGTTGTTCTTGTGATAGATTACTGTTACACCATGTTATTAAACTGAGCACTTTGCAGCTTATTATTGGTAGTTTTTCCACTAGCCAGTAGCTCGGGTGTGGTAGGTATTATTTTGGTTTGATTAGCTCGTTCCGCTACTCCCCCCTTCCTGTTTTCTGTTGTTTTGGAATCTTCAAAGACATCTTTCCATGACATGCCTCCAAAAATGCCAATCATAGGCCCCTTCCGCACAGGCAAAATAATGCGTTTTCAAACCACTTTCACAACTGTTTGCAAGTGGATTTTGCTATTCCGCACAGCTTCAAAGAGCACTGAAAGCAGTTTGAAAGTGCATTATTCTGCATGTGCGGAATGAGCCATAGATGTGGGGAAAACATTAGGAGCAAAAACAACCATACCACAGCCACATGGCTTAAGAACCTACAACAGCCGGTTCATTCTGGCCATGAAAACCATCAAAAATGCTTCCATGAAGAGTTGCTGTGATGAATTAGAAGCGGTCGCATGTGCCAGTTGATGCTGTACACAATGTTTCAGACCAGGGTTGCCAACTCTAGTTTGGGAAATTTCTGGAGATTTGGAGGCAGCGCCTGAAGAGGGCAGCATTTGGGGAAGGGAGGGATAGAGTCCCTCCTTCAAAGCTGACATTTCCTACAGGACAATTGTAGCCTGGAGCTATAATTTCAGCACTCCAGACTCCACTTGAAGTGGAGGTGTAACCTCTATCTGTGGGTTCTGTGGGGCAGAACTTGGAATGAGTTTGCAACAACAAATTTTAAAAACAAAATGGTTTACTTTCTTAACATATAACATCAACATTTAACATCACACTTCAAGGTCCTGTTCAGGTTGCATTTTCAAGTCCGTATATTTACAGTCTACTGATACAGCCAAGTCCAATTCTTCTTTGCAAGTGGGTTGGCTCCTGAAGACTCCAAGGGCTTGGTGAACAGGATTCAACATGATGAAGGGTTCCAGGAGAACTCTCGCCCATGACAACCACCAAAAAGAAGCCCTTAACAAGGTGTTAAGAATTGTTGTAGGAATAGAAAAAAAAACACCTTTATAAAGATGTTGGAAATGGAAACACATCCGAAGCTCTCCAGCAAGGCAGACACCTTGAAAGACAATTCTGACACACGCTTATTTTTTAATAAACAGTATTTCCTTACAGAAGTCAGCTGATATATAATCATACCATCTGGTACCATCATGAAGGGCAAGTGGAAGAAATCAAGCACTCTTTTTAAAAAAGCTATTTAAAAAGGCCTTTTCTGTTTATTTGAAGAGAGAGTCTTCTGTGAAGCCCCACACAACATTCCAAAGACCTGAATTCCAGCCTGGCAGTCAATGAAATGTTGAATTTCTATTCAAAGGGTACCTGCACTGGTTTAAGTCAACATTTCCCGGACAGGTTGATCACTTTCAGAATCCCTGGTTGCTGCTACTGATAAACACTTCCCTGTTAAGACACAGACAATACATTGAGGGAACCACAATATTATTTATGCTTCTGTGTCACCCTCAACTTGTGGCATCTGTTAAAACACTGCCTTTCCCCCTCCCCACCTTCCAGCCTTGCTAGATTGACTGTGTAAAAATTGTGGCATCAAATTTAATTTGGTGATGCAAAGACGACCCCCCCACAGTGGTCACTGACATTAAGATGGGTTTATTCAGTCCAACTGCCTTTGCAGCAGTGGCGTAGGAGGTGAAGAGCTCGTGTATCTAATCTGGAGGAACCGGGTTTGATTCCCAGCTCTGCCGCCTGAGCTGTGGAGGCTTATCTGGGGAATTCAGATTAGCCTGTGCACTCCCACACACGCCAGCTGGGTGACCTTGGGCTAGTCGCAGCTTCTTGGAGCTCTCTCAGCCCCACCCACCTCACAGGGTGTTTGTTGTGAGGGGGGAAGGGCAAGGAGATTGTAAGCCCCTTTGAGTCTCCTGCAGGAGAGAAAGGGGGGATATAAATCCAAACTCCTCCTCCTCCTCCTCCTCCTCCTCCTCCTCCTCCTTCTTCTTCTTCTTCTTCTTCTTCTTCTTCTTCTTTAGCAGCTGTTTACTGCTGCTGGAGCATTGGGACACATACATTTGTTAAATAATTCTAGGCTCATGTGGAGGAAGTTGCCTGGTGTGTCTCTGCATGATTCAGCATTCTGACCTCATCATATCCAAGCAGCCTCTGCTAGAGGTTGGCAATTCAAATACAATTAGAACAGTCAGTCCCTCCTGATGCAAAAATGTAGCATAATTCCTGACAGACATACATAAATACACAGGATGCTGATTATTTAGCACATATCACCATAATTTTGAGCTTGCCTGCTTGCACCCAGCAGACACTCTTTGAGCAATGATGCCTCAGGCAGAAGCAAAGGGGGCTGGCTCCTCTGGCAGCACCTGATTTTTACTTTTATACATGCTAAAACTAAACCAATTTGAGTGCAGGATAAAACTATACTCAGTGCTGGTTCAAGGTATTTTGTCACCTGATTCCCTCTTGGAGCTACACCAGGATAGTAAACCTTCTGCCACAACATCACACCTTCAAGGAATTGAGGAGCAAAAGAAGAAATTACTGGAAAATGGCCTCCATAAAGACTCTCAGGAACTTCTCTTTGATCTCTGCCATAGAGATCAGGGGAAATATAGAGTGTCATCCAGAAGTGATGTCATGCTCCCCAAACTTCACCCTTCCTGAGGCAGTGCTGCCAATCCCAGGCCTTGCCCAGGTGTCAAGGTGATAAGCCCTCCCATAATAACTTCTGAGCTCTTTTTCACAGTGGGAGATGACTGTGGACTACTCCTTTGTGCCAAACATCAGAGGCGGGAACAGTTTTGCAGTGGCCAGGGACGGCATAGCCACATGTCCTCCACGGAGGAATACACGGGTGCATAAATGTGGGGGGAAAGCCTCACCCACAGTTTGAGACTCACTATTGTGTGTCAATGGACTATGTCTGCTTTTTTTCAGGTATATGTCAGGTGCAGCCAAAGCGGGGGTTGCCAGGTTGAAAACCCTCAGGAATGTCCCTGGGACGCCCCATCAGTGTTGGCTCCTGTGGTGGAGTGTGGCTGTGAGGTGTGAATGACTGGTGGTTGGGTGCCTGGCTCAGGCCTTCTCTGCATCTCCTCTTCCTTGGACAGCCTCTCTCAGGGGCGTAACGAGGCAAACTGTAGCCCTGGGCAAAACCTGAGTTGGATGCCCCCCCCCCCCAGGCCACCACAACCAATTTTTTTTTGCACCAGGACATTGGTGCGTGCAGGGGGTGCATTTTTAGACATATCAGCACCAAAATTTCAGCGTATCACCAGGAGACTGTCCTTATGCTACCCCCCAAGTTTGGGGAGGTTTGGTTCAAGGAGGCCAAAAATGGGAAACCACTAAAAATGCCCCCAAACGAACCTTGCATTTTGATGCCCCCCAGAAGGTGGTGCCCGGGGCAGCTGCCCACCTTGCCCAATAGGCATTACACCCCTGGCCTCTCTCTTGGTCTGAGGTAGGTAGACATGCTGCCAACCACAGCTGTGACGAGTGGTTTAGCAGAAAAGCCTCACCCCCCAATCTGTGCTACATCCTACCTGCTCTTACCTGCTCTTGGGGGGCTTCCATCAGGGACTTGCTGTGGAGACTCAGCTGATGGTGGGGCCTGTATTGCCAACCTGAGACCCTCCATCAGGTATGTTTGAGAGTTGGGTTCTTGCTCCTGGGCAGGTTCTATGAATGAGCTCCATGCATGCTTGATAATCTCCATCACACAGTGTGCTTTCTCTTTGGTAAAGTGGCTTTTTGTACAAGACTAATGGTGTTACACAAATGACTATGCAAGCAGAAGTTTTAGAGGAAGAGAAAGTGTGCTCTGCAACGCAGACTATCATGTAACTGATTTGTAGGATCTCATCTGATGAAAACTGTTTTTAGAAGAATGAACCATGGCAAGGAATAAGGCTGCCAGCCTTCAGGTGGGATCTGTTGATCCCCTGGAATGACAACCGATCTCCAGACAACAGAGATCAGTTCCCTTGGAGAAAATCGCTGCTTGGGCTCTATAGCCTGGTGCCTCCCCTCCCCAAGTCCCACCCTGCCTAAAGTTGCACACCAAAATCTCCAGGAATTTCCCAATTTGTAGTTGGCAACCATAACCCATAGTTTTGTTTACGAGATTGATCATTTTCTTGGCACACATCCATTTCATGATCTTGGCTTTAAACTCAGTTCTCTTTGCAAAATGTAAGGGAAACGTCTCTTTACGTGGACAAATGGGAGAAATTAGTTTTCACATTCCATACAGAGTCTTCTGAGTTACCAAACATTATTATAATCTTGTCAACTAAACAAGCCCCGGATGTATTACAGAATCTACATTCAAACACTTTCTAAAAAATAAGTCAGAAAGATTTGTCTTATCACAAACATGGGGCTGTGAGCGCTGAGGCATGTGGTAGAGGAGTCTGAAGACAAGTCAGGACTTCGTATTCACAGGGTTCAAAGCTGGCAAGAATTGATAGGATGCAGAGGATACAGTTTTGTAGGACAGAGTTTCAGCGTCCGCTCTGTGACCAGCAGGGGAGGAGCGAGGGGGAATTGTGCCCGGGACATGCCTGCTTCCTCCACCCCTGCCACACCCCTGCTCACCACCACCCTGCCCCAAAACACCCCTACCACGCCCCCCCCCCCACAGACAGGCTCCCAGGGCGTCATGTCCCACCCCACCCTGTTGGCGCTACACCACTGGTGACCAGTGCTTAAGTCAGTTTCTTGATGAATGATCTGGGACTGGGGTGGGCAGTAGAGTGACCGAGGCGGCAGATAACACAAAGTTATTCAGGATTTTATATTATTTTTACTCCAATTTTGCCCCAATTTGCTCCCAATTTGTGGAACTAAAGTGGCTTACAACTGGGGTGGCCAACCTATAGTGTTCCAGATGTTCATGCACTACAATTCCCATCAGCCCCTGCTGACAAGGGCTGGTGGGAATTGTAGTCCATGAACATCTGCAGCACCATAGGTTGGCCACCCCGACTTATAACATCCCCTCTTCACTATTTTATCATCACAACAACCCTGCTAGGTAGGTTAGGCTGATAACACATGATGGGCCAAGCTCACCCAGTGAGCTTCCATGGCAGAGCGGGGAATTGATCCTAGATCTTCTAGTCCAACGCTGAAACACTATACCACACTGGACAGAGGAAACCACAGGGAATAGAAATCACTGCAAATTGTTGAGTGAGCAATAACACATCAAATGAAGTTTATTATAGGTGAGTGCAAGTAGGTTTGCCAAGTGCTATGTACGGCTTGGAGCGTCCCAGCATTTCAACTGATTCCCAGATCACAAAGATCTGTTCTCCTGGAGAAAATAGCTGCTTTGGGGGTGGGGTGGGGGTGGGGAATGACTGTATGACATTGTACCTTGCCACTGACTCCTCTGTCTCAAAACCCACCCTACCAGTCTCACTTTCCAAATCTGTAGGTATTTCTCAACCTTAAAAGCTCTAGGTATTTCTCAACCCTAAGTAGGTGATACAGAAAGCACTGTATTGTCGAAGGCTTTCACGGCCGGAATCACTGGGGTGCTGTGTGGTTTCCGGGCTGTATGGCATTCTCTCCTGACGTTTCGCCTGCGTCTGTGGCTGGCATCTTCAGAGGATCTGATGGTAGGAAAGGAAAGCAAGTGGAGTATATATACTATGAGGTCAAAAGGTGAGGCCATCTGAATAGAGTAGCCTGGCATGTGAGTCACAGAGAAGTCTGTAGCATGGGAGTAACAATGAAGATAGCAAGGTCAATAGGTGAATGCATCTGAATAGAAGTATCCTGGTCTTTGTTCCCTTTGATTGCTATTGTCTATAGTTGTCCTGTGTTTGTGTGGAGCTGATCAGTCACTGTCTTGACCCTAGTGTTTTTCAGCACTGGCAGCCAAATTCTGTTCATTTTCATGGTTTCTTCCTTCCTGTTAAAATTGTCCATGTGCTTGTGGATTTCAAGGGCTTCTCTGTGTAGTCTGACGTAGTGGTTGTCAGAGTGGTCCGGAATTTCTGTGTTTTCAAATAATATTCTGTGTCCAGGTTGGTTTATCATGTGTTCTGCTATTGCTGATCTTTTTGGCTGAAATAGTCAGATGCAGGCGAAACGTCAGGAGAGAATGCTGCTAGAACACGGCCGTACAGCCCGGAAACCACACAGCACCCCACAGAAAGCACTGCTTGATGATGCAGTGTGTACTGGCCGAATAACAAGGACACGCATGGTCTTGGGGCTGGAGGGGAGTGGTGCATTGGTCATTTCTACTGTCGTGGCTAAAGTGAGCCTTCAGGTCCAGGGCCTTGGGCTCCGATGCCCACTTGCTGGGCCTGTTGGAAAAAATCTCACATGGGTGCTTTAGGCAAAATCCTGGTGGTAAGAGCGGGTTTTGGAAATCTTCAGGGTTGTGCTTTTTAATATGAAAAAACAACACAGCTTCGCTTCCAAGCTTTGGGTTGCTTAACGTCTTCTGGATATTTAATATACTTTGTGTGCTCAAGGAAATGCTACCAGTGAATCGGCAATAAAAGCAGAATGCGATCTTCCTGACCTGCTCAGTCTGACCTGTGACTGGAGTAGCAGACGGACGAAAATGATATTTGATGCCAACTGACCCCCACGGAGCAAAGGGGGGGGGGCAGAATCCAATTGCAACCGGAGGCACCAAATGCTTCCCAGCCCAAGGAGTCATTATGGTTGTTGCCGCATTAAAGGGGAAAGGAGTCATTTTCCCCCCAAAGAGACCAATCTAAATGCAAATTTTTTTTAACTGAATAAAACTCAAGGAGCCACAACAAATAAATCTCAAAGAGTGTGTGAGCGTTATGTTGGCACACTGCAAGCTGGCTTGTTGTAAACCCCCCCCCCCCCAGACACAGTGTCACAGCCTATGCAGTTAACTCTTGGGATCCGATGGTCTGGGCCAGTGGTGGTGAACCTTTGGCACTCCAGATGTTATGGACTACAATTCCCATCAGCCTAGAGCTGAGGCACCCTGTGGGATAGGTTATTTAAGAGCTTGGCTGGGGAGGACAACCCCCAGGTAAAGGGAGGAGGGACGGCACACTCGCCCCAGGGGATGGGCGGGCAGGGGAGGCGCCACAACTGACTTCAGGAGGGTCACCAACCAGGTATTATTCAGCTCCCCTATATTCTATAACTGTGGTGGCGAACCTTTGGCACTCCAGATGTTATGGACTACAACTCCCATCAGCCCCTTCCAGCATGGCCAATTGGCCATGCTGGCAGGGGCTGATGGGAATTGTAGTCCATAACATCTGGAGTGCCAAAGGTTCGCCACCACTGCCCTATGGTTTCCACATCTATTACTATCTGATCCATTTTGTCCAAGAAATCATCATTTTTCTTAATGACCTGAAGTGTAGATACTTGCACCTCTGGCTGCTGGACCTTCTCTTCCAAAAGAGCAACCAGCTTACACTTGCTGCAGGTATAAATACCCACATTGTCCAGCAAAAACATGCTGGCAGGGGCTGATGGGAATTGTAGCCCATAACATCTGGAGTGCCAAAGGTTCACCACCACGGGCCTCTGGGCTGAACCTCTGTAGGAGACCCTTCCAGGACCTGATATAGAAGCCCACAACAGTGAGCCATGCGTCTGAGCCAGGGCTGCAAATTCTGGGTTGGGAAACCCCTGGAGATGTGAGGGTAGAGCCTGGGAAGGGCTGGGTTTGAGGGAGGGGGATCGGTGGGGGATGATGCCACGCAGCCCACCCTCTGCAGGAGCTATTTTCTCCTGGGGAACGGATCCCTGTTGCCTGGATACCAGCTGGAATTCCAGGCAATCTCTGTGCTCCACCCACGTTTGAGCAGTGAGTCCATCATGGGATTAGAGGTGTCTCTAGGACAGTGATGGAGAACCTTTCCGAGACCGAGCACCCAAATTGCAACCCAGAACCCACTTATTTATCGCCAAGTGCCAACACGGCAATTTAACCTGAATACTGAGGTTTTAGTTTAGAAAAAACGGTTGGCTCCGAGGTGGGAGTAAGCTTGGTGGTAGTCGGTGGCTTTGCTTCGAAGCAACCGTGCAACTCTTTGAACGGGTGAATCACGACCCTAGGAGGGTTTACTCAGAAGCAAGCCCCATTGCCAGCAAGTGAGCTTACTCCCAGGTAAAGGATCGCGCTTTAGTTCTTTGCATGAAAATCAGTGGGGTTTAACAGTGCTTAACAGGGTTACCTATACTGCTTCCTCAAAACTAGGGCTCATTTCGCACATGCAGAATAATGCACTTTCAAACTGCTTTCAGTGCTCTTTAAAGCTATGCGGAATAGCAAAATCCACTTGCAAACAGTTGTGAAAGTGGTTTGAAAACGCATTATTTTGCATGTGCGGAAGGGGCCTAGGTCTTAGGTTTAATGCTAATAATCGAGCCCAGCGGCCCAGGCCAGCCTAGATGTGGGGGGGGGGGGGCTCTGTTTGCATGTGCCCACAGAGGGGGCTCTGAGTGCCACCTCTGGCACCCGTGCCATAGGTTCGCCACCACTGATCTAGGGTATGGCAGATAAGTGCCCTCGGTGCTCTTTGGTGGGAGGAGCTGCCAGGCGGCTCAGAGCCCTTTCAGCCCACACTGTTAGTTCCCAATGCTAAGTGCCAGCTGTCTGAGATTTGGTAGAAAAAGAAGAGTTTAGATTTATACTTTGCTTTTCTCAACCGTAAGGAGTCTCAAAGCCACTTCCAAATCCTTCTCTTCCCCTCCCTACAACACTCTTTCTGAGGTAAGTGGGATTGAGAGAGTTCTGAGAGAACTGTGACTGGCCTAAGGTGACTTAGCAGGCTTCACGTGCAGGAGCAAGGAAACCAATCCAGTTCACCAGATAAGAGACTGCCACTCATGTGGAGGAGTGGGGAATGAAACCCGGTTCTTCAGATCACAGTTCACTGTTCTTAACTACTACACCTTGCTGGCTGCTGTCTACTACAGCTGCTGGCTGCTGTCTACTACACCTTGTAAGGCTGCTGTCTAACCTTGGAGAGTTCTCGTCTGCCAAGGTTGGCGCGCAGCCCAGATTTGGGGAGTGCTCTCAGTATCTGCAATTTCTAGCTGTGGTATTTTCTGTGTTTCTCTTGCCTGTCTGTGTGAAACTGTCTTGATGTAGTTTTCGGATGGGAACTGCAGGTGCTTATCTAACTTTGGCGGGAACTGGGAGGTGAGCCCGTAAAAGCGGCTGCTCTTGCGTTGGGAGGCCAGTTCCCGCATTGTGTGTGTTTGACTTAGAATGCCAGGTCAATAAAGAACTAAAATGTTACTTTTGGCCTGGACTTTGCAAGTTCCTTACACTTTGAGTACGTCGCCCCCCTATTCAGGTCGGTGCATCGGTGGATCTTTTGGCTTGGAGTTCAATCTCGTGTGGAGCAGTGGGGAATCAAACCCGGTTTTCTACATCACAGTCTGCCTCTCATAGCTACTACGCCACGCAGACTGTGCATGCTGGCAGCACTTTACATCCTCCCTTTGGGGGAGGGACTGTGGCTCAATGCCGGAGCCTCTGCTGGGCAGGCAAAATATCCCTGCAGTCTCCAATTGAAAGGATCAGGGAGTCGGTGAAATGCAGCGTGCCTGACGGAGACCGGAGGCAGCTGTCACCAGTCTGAGTAAACAATATTGACGTTGATGGGTCGGATTCAGTACAAAACAACTTCAGCAGTGGCGTAGGAGGTTTAGAGCTCGTGTATCTAATCTGGAGGAACCGGGTTTGATTCCCAGCTCTGCCGCCTGAGCTGTGGAGGCTTATCTGGGGAATTCAGATCAGCCTGTGCACTCCCACACACGCCAGCTGGGTGACCTTGGGCTAGTCACAGCTTCTCGGAGCTCTCTCAGCCCCACCCACCTCACAGGTTGTTTGTTGTGAGGGGGGAAGGGCAAGGAGATTGTCAGCCCCTTTGAGTCTCCTGCAGGAGAGAAAGGGGGGATATAAATCCAAACTCCTCCTCCTCCTCCTCCTCCTCCTCCTCCTCCTCCTCCTCCTCCTCGTCTTCTTCTTCTTCTTCTTCTTCTTCTTCTTCTTCTTCTTCTTCTTCTTCTTCTTCTTCTTCTTCTTCTTCTTCTTCTAAATAAATATCCTTTTTGACACCACTGGGCTGAAGTATAAACCTGATCTCTGCCCCAGTGAACCGAGCATTCAAGCAACAAGCTATCCCTTACCTGTCACCCCAGTTTCTCCATCTGTCTGACCTCTATCATTGGTTCTGTTTCTCGGGCACATTGGAGTATAATGGAGTTTGGGAGAGTAGTACAGTGGGAGGAATAGTTCCACTGAAGGGCCATTATACAGCAATAACAGCCCCAAGTAGAGACTGTTCAAGCATCGTCAGCATTGATTTCAGGCTGCATCTGGAATTTCCAACTGTAAAAGAAGGGGGCAAGTAGCAGTGAAGTGCCCAAAAGAGGGCTTTTTCTGTCCTTGTCAAACTCCACTGAGATCTCCTGGTTGATACAAGTTTGTCAACTGGACCAATGCAGATTAAAAAAAAATACTGTGTGTTTGTTCTATCAAGTGTGCATAAATACAGCTGTGAGTTTTGCAGAAATGTGTTCAAATGTTGAACTTATTGCATTCAGAGGTGGCAATCTGATGCGAACAAAACTCTCAGTTTTCTCAGGTCAAGCTGAGCAGCCGTAAAGGTTGGCCAGACTGGTTTGCATCAGAGGTGGGATCCGGCAGGTTCTCACAGGTTCCCGAGAGTAGGTTACTAATGATTTGTGTGTGCCGAGAGGGGGTTACTAATTGGTGATTTTGCCTTAGTTACGCCCCTCCTCTCAGCAGTAGTGTGCAGAACTTGAAGCAGTCTAGCAGGAGGTGCACCGGCCTGCGTGGCAGCCTGCGCCTGCGTGCATTCGTTTCCCGCCCAAGGACCGGCGCAGCGGCTGCGTCCTTGCCACAGCCCCACCCAGAAATACCCCGCCCCTGTTGTGCCCGGCCCTGCCCCCGTCGTGCCCCGTCCAGCTCCATTGGCGCTACGCCACAGTTTGAATCCCACCACCATGGGAACCTGTTACTAAAATTTTTGGATCCCACCACTGGTTTGCATCCAGTTTTTCCACAGCTGCAGTGTTTCCCCAATAGGGTGTACATACCAAGTTGTTATTAACCAGGGGGCCTCATTGGAGTGCCAGCTGGGCTTTGCTTTAGCAAGATTTCTGATTGGCTATGCAGGTTTTTAAACATATGGCTTTGGCAGCATCTTCAACCGCAGCACCCAGATCTTTACTGTATGACTGCCATTTTGTAGCTGGTTCTGCCTCTTATGACAGCCATTTTGTGACTATGTCTGCCATGTCATGCCAGAATCCCAAAGGTGCCCGCAGGCTCAAAATGGTTGAGGACTTCTGAGATTAATTCTTACAAGGCAAACAAACCCCAAGCCCCCAGACATCCACACAAGGTTAAAAGCTGTTCCTTTGGAAAGTGGTACTCTCTCTGGTGGATTCCATACAGCATAAATATAACAACTTTAGGACATCATAAAAAGATCCACTTTGGCATTTTGTGTTCCCACCGTGTGGGAGAACACAAACGGTGCCAGCCAAAATGGATCTTTTTTCCTGCCTGCTGCCCTGACCTCTTGCCAGTTTCACAGTTGTGCCCGCCATGTTCCTCGGAGAGGTTTCCTTGTTTGTGACGCTTTAACCACTGTACCACACTGGCTCTCATTTGGATTTTTCCCTTCTTTTCCCCGCTGGAGGTTACTGGTACCTGGGCAGAGGGGTGGGATTTTGTTTGGTAAAAGTCAAAGGTGAAAGGATTAAACTCATCCCTTCCCCAGCCCTCTCCTAAAGCTTCTTAGCTAGTGATGGATGAACTCTCTTCTGCTGAAATTCACAATTTGATGAAAAGTTGCAACTGGCATCACAAAGCACTTAAAAAGCGTTTTAAGTGGAGTTCTCAATTGTACTTTGTTGGCATGTAAACGCTTGGTTTGTGTGTGTGAAGAGGAGATTGGAATGCTGTTGGTTATTGCTAGCACCTGTTGAGTTTTACTGTTTCACTTTGTGTTATCTCTGCTTGGCGCTTTTCCCAGACTGGCCTGGCCTGGCCTGTGGACCTGTCTGAGTGGGCGGGGTCGGAGTTCTCATGAAGTCTTTTTGTATTCTGATAATCAGTTCTTGCAAGGACTCTGAATGAATCTAGCCATTTCAATAGAGATCTTTCTTTTACTATGAAGATTCTGATTGTATGGACTCAGTTCATTACAATGTGTGCTCTGGCACTGCCCCTTGGGAACTGTGGTTTATAGTGCGAAGGAAGGCACTGTGTTGCTAAACAAACCTTTCACGCTCTGTTGAGGTCTGGCAAACATTTTAATTGGTGGGTGGGTGTTGTTCAGGAAAGGTGTTTATTTTAAATATATCTCTCTGTTATTCTCCAAAACCAGCTGGACAAAAGAAAAGTTTTGCTTTTCTGGTGATCCTTGTGCTGGTGTTTTTGTAAAGCCACCCATTTATAAGATGTATGTCAAGCCCCTGACCTCGGGGACTAGGCAACTCTGCCAGCAATCCAGGAAACGTACGCCAGCGATAGCGGCTGGCCAGCTGCCAAGTGTTGTGATGAATGAAGCTGACTGCGCGGAAGCAAAAGTGGTGGAAACACAGCTTGTTTTCAACTGGGAACCTCTCCGCAGTTGAAAAGGGTCAAAGTAAGGCAGATTGCCAAGTCCCTTATTGGCAAGGATTGGAATATCATGATTCCTAAAATTAGGACATCAGGGAATTCAGATGTCCTAGTGTAACCTCTAACTGTGGGTTCTGTGGGGCAGAACTTGGAAGGAGTTGCAAAGAACTACATTTTAAAACAAAATGGTTTACTTCCTTAACAAATAACACTTTTAACATTAACATTTAACATTAACAATTTACAGTCCTTCTAGGTTGCATTTCAAGTCCTTATCTTGACAATCTACTGATAAATGCCAAGTCCAATTCTTCCTGCTGGTGGTTGGCTTATGAAGACTTCAGAGGCATGGTGAATGGGATCCAAGATGATGAAGGTCCCCAAACGAACTCCCATCAACTACATACATAGCAAGCCCTGGAACAATAAATTCTAACATTTACAAATATAGCAAAAATAAACAACTCCCTTCCCACTAGTTCCCAACAACTTTGCAGTTACCTTAAACAAGGTGTTAGGAGGTTATAAATAATTAAATCAAGGTCCCAGCCTGGTAGCCTTGCTTCCTCCAACTTCACCAGTTTTGCAGCCTTCTGCTGCTTTGAGTCTCCACCCCTTTCTGGGTCAACCCATTCTGAACATAGGGGTTACACTAGCAGGGGCAGATTGGAAAGCATAAAATGGCCCTGGAAAGGACTCCTGCAAGAAAAGGGTGGAAAAGAGGAACAGGCTGTTCTCTTGCTACCATGGCAAGAGAGCTGGTTACTCCACGGTTACTGCTTGGGCAAGCCACAGCGGCCCGGAGACATTCCTGAATTACAACTGACCTCCAAACAACACTTGGTGTCCAGAGAAAATGGCCTCCTCAGAGGGTGAACTGTATGGCATTATGCTCCCCTGAGGCCCTACTCCTCCCCAGATGCCAACGTCCTCAGATTCCACCCCTAAATCTCCAGGAATTTCTCAACCAAGAGTTGGCAATTCTAGTGAGGTGCCTCCGCGAGTGAGAGGATTCTAGGTCTAAGGAAGCTGAACAGGTCATGAACCACCCCTCCCTTGGAGCCAGGATGGCTCTGGTTGGGGAAGATGGTACCCCACTCAGTTGGTCCTGTCAGGATTTTCCTCTGAGGCCTTAATGGGCAATCTGTCCCGTCTCACAATTCAACTCTTGGGTGCCATTTCACATGCTATAGTTTGCCAGTGTTCATTTGGGACTGGTACAATTACATTTTGCTCATAGATCTTTTTATCACAGGAGCAGACGCTTCCGTGCTTTCATTTCAATGTTGGACAAGCTATGACAGGGTGGATCTAGAGAAAATGTCACATGAATTAAACCTTGCAGCCCAAAGCTTTACAGCAGGGGTGGGCAATTATTTTTTCCATGGGGCCACATAAGAAACAGAAAATATTGTGGAGGGCCGGGCCAAAAGGCAGGAGGGCGAGGCGCTTTTGAAAGCCCCGCAGAAGCTGGCAGCCAAGGCAACCGGCTTCTGCGGGGCTTTCAAAGGCGCCTCGCTCCCCAGCCGTATAATGCCCAGGTCTGCTTTACAGTATACCCCAATTTAAACAATCACTCTTGTCAATTCCCCACTTCAAAAATGAAAGTTGATACAAGCCTGTTTGGTTTGCTTCAGGACCTTTTGAGTGAGGGTTCATGGTCCCCACTGCAGCTTCTGCCCCCTTGTCCCCAGAAACGCAGCAGCCACGCAGGAGTCCCCACTGTCGGTGGATCAAACGTGCAATCCGCTCAGGGGCTCTCCTGATTGGCTGCTGCGTTGAGCTGGGGCGGGAATTTTTTTTCCAAAGAACGAATCCACATCTCTGCAAGCATGCGCAGGACGAGCCTATGCAGGAACGTGGAAACGGGCCATTAAAACAAAGCTCCATTTCCACGTGCCTTCGTGTAGTTCTGTTTAAAATAAAAACATCCTCATCCCTGGCAGGACTTGAACAGGCAACCTTCTGGCCATCAGTGCAATACTTAACCAACTGTGCTATACAGCCACTACTGGTTGATTGGGGGAAATGCAGCTTAAGTAGAAGTACAACACAAGTAGAAACGAAGAAAAGTGCCCTTGTGGATTCGGCATTAAGTGTATGCAAGGTAGACACAAACACACTCCCCCACCCCCCTCCCCACATCTACAAAAGGGTTAAAGTGTTCAGAGTTGGGATTTATGCCTGAAATCTTGAATGTGCTGCAAAACAGAATTGACTTTCTCCAGCATTTTAAGGAACCAAAATAAAATAAAAACTTTCTCATCCTTGGCAGGATTTGAACAAACAACCTTCTGGCCTTCAGGGCAAGGCTTAACCAACTGTGCTATATAGCCACTACTGGTTGGTTGGGGGAAATCCTTTGTAGTGTATTCTTTGCTCCCTTGTATTGCTCCTGTTGCCTCAAATCGACGTGTACATGTTGGTTTTCAGTGCGAAAATGAAAAAAAAAAGGCTGTGCACGCACCGTGAACAGCTCGCCGTGGCCTGATTGGATGGGAGGCTCCATGTCACTCGCAAGGGTGGGAGTTAGAATCTGGATTCACCCCCCCCCCCAACTTCCTCACTGCTCCAGATTGGCCACATGTTTTTTTTCAAAAGGTCTACTTTCTTCCAGGTTCTGAAATAACACATGCTGGGGGAAGGTGGGGGAGCGGCAGAACCTGGATGACTGCGTGTTTGGCGCTGGTGTAGTGGGTAACTCTGCTGGAATCCTGGATATTTGGAGTGATGAGCACGCCTTTAATGGTGAGTGGGGAATCGACCTCTATGTCCTTGATGTGTTATAATTGATTCTTGTAGGTGTGTTTCAATGTTATGATATCCTGAATGTAAGCAATTTGACACTATGAGTTTTTGTTTCCCAAACTCCCTCCTTTGAACAGTGTACATAAAAAAGCAGTAACTTCACGGCTTTCTCTCTTTGTTATAAACACGAGGGCACCGATTGATAGCAGTGAGCCTTAATGAAAGAATGAAGAGGCATTAACTGCCAGGCACACCGTTGTTTGGGATCTTCATCTGAGAGGCACTTTAACTCCCTGTACAAGTCTGAATAATGTGCCAGAGCTTTTGACTGCAGCATTACAACAATTATGTCATCTAGGATGACAAGGACAGGGAGATGGATGGGAATGAGAGATGAGAAACAATGTTGTTTTTCCTGGCTGCCTGATACCTTCTGAATAATAAATAACTGTTGAGGAGGCAAAGAGATGGTTCCCATTCTTCATCGCTCATGATCTCCAAGTTCATTTGTCACGGCCCCAGGTTTTATAAACAAAAACACAAGAAGAGAAGAAGAACCCTGCTGGATCAGGCCTGTAATTCATCCAGACCAGCATCAAGGTTTATGCAAAGGAAGAACTAGCCTGTCAGTGCCCAGATGTCCTGCTGTGTAAGAATTGCAAATGTTTTCCTGTAAATGCTTTCCTGTTTCCCTCTCCCCTTCCTGGCAACTCCCTGGCGCCAGCTCTCCTGCAAGAAGGTGTGAACGGTTCCCAGGTTCTTTGAAGCTCTGTAGTACAAATGTTGTAGAAATTGTAAGGCACATTTGGTGTGGAACAAATGGGGGGGGGGTGAAGGATATAATCTCTGGATCTAAACTGGAGAGATTCAGCTTTCTATTGTTACTCTACGCGTTGTTAGAAATAAACTGCTTTAGGAATTTCCTACGGTCTCTGTTATTTCCAAGTTCGAGAGCCTGACACACTGAGGCTGCAAAGTCACTGCTCACCCATTCTATAAAGCCCCACTTCAAGTTTTTGTCTAAAAACTCCTGGAGTGCCTGGGCTTCCGAGGGACTCATGGGATAGAGATGGCTTTTGGGGAGTTTGGCACCAGGCAACAACTCGATTTTACAGCCAGTCTTGTGGTGGGGAGGCAGCTTGTTGCACTCCCCCTCTTCAAACACTCATTGGAGGTCCTGATAGGGTGAAGGGATGGCCGAGACATCCAGCACACCCCCAGCCAACTCACAAGGGGGGGGGTCAATGAACTGAATTGAATCGGTGGACCAGGTGATGTTGGGATCATGGTCACAGAGCCAAGGCACCCCCAGCACTAAGGAGCATTTGGCCACCGCAGCAATTATGAAGTGCCTCTTCTCCCAGTGCCCCCTGCATTGGATCAGAACGGGCTCAGTCTGATGCGTGGCTGGTGCCCACCCAACACCTTTTGCTCAAAGTGAATTGGACTCCATTTGCTCAAAGTGAATTGGGCTGCATAAGCGGACCCGCTTCAGCCCCAACTGGTCTACGAGCAATGACAGCATTGGGCATCAGGTGCACCCTGAATCGACCAGCGCCTGAGTCAGCACTTTAGTCCCACAAGTCTGATTAGAAATCGCTAAGGGGAAGAGGAACAGTTTGTTGGTGCCACTCACCCTTAGATCCGTGCCCTTGGGAGGGACCTGGCTGCGGGCGAGCTTCCAGCCAGGTCGCTGTTGTTTCCCGCCAACTCCTCACTGGATTCCAGGTCACCCGCTTCCTCAGAGGCAGAACTTGCTTCACACAGTTCCACTTTCAGCAACATTCCCTTCTTGAATGGGGGCTTCCTCCCAGTTCCCTTGGCAACCCCTGCCTTCTTTGCCTCACCCGAGGAGGGCACCAGCAGCCCAGATTTCTTACTTGGGCAGATGGCTGCCAGGTGCCCCTCCCCTCCGCAATGCAGACAGAGCCCCAGCTGGCAGTGGCGGGCTTAGAGAGACTCAACCATTCCCTTGTCACTATGGGTAAGCATAGCTCCCCCCAGAGGGGAGCAGCGGGGAGCTAGTGGCAGGACCTTGTGTGGGGGACTGCTCCACTGCTTGAGCAGCTGCACCTGGTGCAGTCGGATCTCCACTTACCCAGCCTGTGTGTACCACCCGTCAGGGACGTCAGCTCCGCCATCACCATGGCCCACTGGGCCACTTTGGGTACAGCCCTTCTTGGAAGCAGTGGATCTTTACCAGCTCTGGCCAATCTTGGACCACCCCGGCTAGTTGGCAAAACTCGGAGGGGGATATAGGTGATGGATCTGAGTGAAGGGCTTAATGTCAGACCCTCGAAGCCAGCTTGGTCCGTCTAGGCTGCTGGATACTGATGGCCAAACCACAACACTACATTGGATCTCAGTCTACTGTCAGAAATCCTCCCTCCACAGCTTCCACCCTTTAAATCTCCAGGAATGTCACAGCCCATCTTGAAAAAAACTCAGTTGTCCGGACGCAAGCCCCAGCGCAGTGCCTAGACTTGTTCCAGGGCAACATGAGACCGCGGCCGGGGCCAGAGAGGGGACACTGCGCTTCTGGGCCGATCTGCCGCCTCCCTGCCCCGACACGGCGATTCACCGGCACCCGGACGGGACGCCATGTTGATGCATCGACCTACCGATCCTTCAGCCTGGTGATCAGCCGATCCGCCGACACAAGCGTGTCCGGCCGAGGGACTGCGGGGGCGGGGCTCTGAGCCGGGCTGGGCTCGCCCAGTTGCAGCTAAGCCTGATCAGGGGAAACGGCAGCTGGGACGAGGCAGGGAGATGAGGGGAGGAAGGCTACATAAGGGGGTGGGAAAGGAAGCTCATGGGCATTGTCTGGGGAAAGAGGGTAGAGGAGAGAGCTGTGTGGAGGCAGGGAAGGAAGACAGTCTAGTCCAGGAGGGCTGGGAGTGGGAGAGTCCCAGAGGTCAGCTGTGCTGGGGAACAAGCTGGGGGACTCCTGTTGGGTCTCGTCCCTGTGAAGGTGCAACAGGGGAGGGAGAGTAGAGAGCCCAGTTGGCGGGCTAACCCTCGCACCATGAGGCAACGGAGGGTGGGGGAAGGTGCAGGAAGGGTGGCAGGGTACGCCTAGAGCTGAGGCACCCTGTGGGCGAGGTTATTTAAGAGCTTGGCTGGGGAGGACAACCCCCAGGTAAAGGGAGGAGGGATGGCACACTCGCCCCAGGGGGACGGGTGGGCAGGGGAGGCACCACATCAGTTAACTGACTTCAGGAGGGACACCAACCAGGTATTATTCATCTCCCCTATATTCTATAAGGTGACCCCCACAGAGAACTTAGTTTCTGCTCCTGCAGACTTGGCATGTGGAGAAGGCCCAACACAGAAGATCATAATAGACTGGTAAACCTTGTAAAGAGTGGGCAGCTTGCTAACTACCGTGTTTTCCCAAAAATAAGACAGTGTCTTATATTAATTTTTGCTCCCAAAGATGTGCTATGTCTTATTTTCAGGGGATGTCTTATTTTTCTGTGTTCTGTTCGTCGGGCATGCTTCCAAACAAAAACTTTGCTACGTCTTATGAAGTCGGCCCGTAAGGGTCGCAAGGAAGAGGCGAGACGCAGCGATATCATCCAGTGGAGAGAAGCCAGTGGCAGGAACTGTGATCCGTGGATCCGGCGACTCTGCCGTAGTTTGGTCCCTGGCACCTTTTATTAGGGTTTGCCAAGAGGCAGGTCGGGAGGCGGGAGAGCGGGAGAATATTGTACAGTACATGACTCATGGGGCTGCATACGTGAGAGAGGAAACGTTCCTGTCTGGGCCTAATCCATACCTGGGGGTATGCACCCCTTTGTCCCTTTGACCGGGACATCTTGTGACAGTGAGTCAGGCATCTCATGACCTATGACTCATGGGGGTCTTGTGACAGGTGAGCGTGTGCGCCCAGAAGGGCACAGATGGCACAGGCATTCCTGCGCTCTCTCTGAGGCTCTGCTGGGTTCGCGGGGCTCACCCCTACAGTCTTACTTTCGGGGGATGCCTTATATTTTGCACTTCAGCAAAACCTCTACTATGTCTTATTTTCAGGGGATGTCTTATATTCGGGGAAACGGTAAGTGGGCATAGTGGCGTTGTAGAGATTACAGTCCAGTTTAAATGACAGGTGGAGGGAATCTCTTCCCATTGCTAGCGTAAGTTTCAGATTAGGTCTGACAGCAAGTATACCTCAACCTGTGTTTTGCAAATCTTTAGGCTAACCTTCTCTCACAACTACCATTGCTGATGAAGAGCAACCAAAAAAAGAAAGACTGAAAGTTGATGATACAGTCTAATGAGAAAGTTTCTTACTGGGAAAAAGAGCAAGAGCAAACCAAGGTGCAAAGTAGCTTATTTATATGATTAAATGGGGACCGGAGAATTTATAGGCTACATTCTGATTGGGGTCACAATGGTATTAACCTGGAATACTTTATTGAAGTTCTGTTAAAGATATATTAGCAGCTGAAGTAGTATTCAAATATAAAACATCTCTATTAAAATGCAAATTGGAGAAACTTTAATAGCAAGCATAATATGCCTTCATGATCTTCAACTTCCAAATCGCCTTGAAATATAATGCAGTGGTATACAAGTCAGATTATTACAGAGTTTTGTTTTTTAATACTAAACTCCCTCCTTCCCCCCAAAGTACCCAGAGTAGCATGTCTGAGGTAATTCCTCAGACATGCAAGGAATTCCATAGAGCAGAATTCCATAGAGCAGAAATAAAAGGCTTTTTGGGTTGAAAGACCGTTTATTCAGACATCTTAGAAAGCTCACGTACACGATGTGACAGGAATGAAGTCTCCCGCCAGAACCACAGGTTATAACCTTCTCCGTCCCATCCCCCTCCCGATTCCCCCAGTCCCATTCTCATGGGAACGGCATTCTCATCTCTCTCTGTGTGAGATAAGGCCTCTACCAGAGTAATTGCTGCCGATTCTGGCCCATCGCCCGAGTCCTGGGAGATCCCAGTCAAGGCCAAGCTGACTGTGCTGAGAATCAACACCATTGAAACCTTTTACACTCTGCCTCCCTCTAAGAAAAACTTCTCCCTCCCTGGTTTGTGCATGGGAGAGATACCACGATGGAAAGCTTAGAAATAAGAGAGGGGGAGCGTCAATATTTTCTGAATACACCCATTGAGTTATAAACCAGAGGGAATACCCCACCCAGGAAACCAAGTATTGCAAGCGATTGCGGTTAAAACGAGAGTCCAGAATGGCGTCAATTTCATAATGCTTCTTGTGGCCAAATCAATTGTTATAGTCGGCGGGGGTATCTCCGGAGAGTGCAGGTACCAGGAACATCGGAGGCCCAGGGTAGCCTCCTTGAGCAAACTGGAATGACAGAAGACAGGATGGATATTACCAAAAGAATTAAGCAAGATCTAACGAGACAGTAACATCATTAATCACTTTGTAATTCCTAAAAGGTCCCACGAACTTTTTGCCCAGTTTGAGAATTTATATACGTCTCTGAGATTTTTTAGTAGACAAATAGACCCAAGCCCCAACTTGCATAAAGGAAAGTCAAGAACGATGTTTATCCGCCTGGAACTTTTGGGAATCTTTAGCTTGTTGCAGAGGCAGTCCTGAACCGTTTTCCACCCCTCAGCCAGAGATGGAAATCCACCGCTGGAATTCTGGGATGCAAGCCTCTAAAGATTGGTGGATTGGGGCAATGTGGAAGAAGCGACCAGAACCCCACAATTTCGAAGGGGTTTTGCATACTGCTATGAGCTTGGCGTTGTTATAGGCATATTCTGCAAGCCAGATTTAAATGGCATACCAGTTGTCTTGGTGATAGTTGGTGTAACAAGCGTAAATACTGTTCGAGAGTTCTGTTCGTTCCTCTCCGACTCACCGTACACTTTGAGCGTGGTAGAGGCGTGGCAACCGCAGGGGTGGCCCCCAACAAGCCCAGAGCTTTCCCAGAATTTTGAAATGAATGGGTGAGAGCCAGCGGTTGGGGACACCACCTTGAGGGGAGGAGTGTAGACGATATATATGTTGAATGAACAGTCGCGCCAATTTAGAATGCGGAGGGAATGGAGAGGTGCAAGGGGATGAGAAATGGGCTTTGCTTGGAGAATAGAGTCCACCACCACCCACAAGACTGTGTTTCCCTGGCTCTCCTGGTAAAATCCGTAATAAAATCCATTGAGATGACTTCCCAGGGACGGGAGGCAACCCGGGAGAGGTTTTAACAGTCCATGGGGCTTTCCCGGAGATGGATTTGGCCTCCCGCACAAACAGAGCACCCCTTGATATAAGCCTCAATGTCTTTGCATGGCCCTTCACCTGGGAACTGACGGCGGGCTAAATGCAGTGTCTTGAGAAAACCAAAATGTCTCAGCCGAGGCGGGCATCATGACGGAGCTTCGAGAACCTGCTTACGAGAAGGGGGGGAGGCGCGTTACCAACATTCCCCCAGCTTCCAAACACCATTCACTAAAGCGCATGGCTGGGGAGTCGCATGCTTCCCTCCGCCCGACGGCTCGCGGGAACCCGCCTCCCTCGAGGTTCCCACAGGGGAAGGGGGAGACAAGGCTGAGGAGGAAGCGAGGCTGATGGAGGAAGGGCCGGGATGTCTGAGATCCCGTGGCGGCCAGCCCAGTTGGGAGAGGGAGAGGGACAGTCTTGCGCGGGATGTGCCACGTAAAAGCAGCTCACCCCCTCCCGGAAAGCTGGCGACAAGCGCATCCAGCCAGTTTGTTGGTTTTGCAGGGAAAAATGGACAGTGAAAGAAAAGCGGGAAAAGAAATCATTGCTTGTGGATTTGTTTTGCAGACATTCTGAGGGGTGGAGAGGGCGTGCCAAAGTTCTTGTGATCCGACCAAACCCTGAAGGGGTGTTTAGCCCCCTCAAGCCAGTGAAAGCCAAGTGGAAAAGCGCTACCTTGATGGCAGCAGTCTCTTTATCCCCTCTACCGGTCCCAGTTGAGTTCTGAGCCGGAGAATTTTTTTGATAAAATAAGCACCGCGGAACAAGCCTACCATCTTTATTTCTCTGCAACAGGGGCTGCGCCAAGCGCTTTGTCCGAAGCATCCCGCGTGAACCACGAAAGGAAGGTCTAGGTTACGGGGTGTTTTTTTAAGACAGGCTTCGGTAGTGAAAGTCGATTTCAAAAGCTGGAAGGCTGTTTGACATTCACTGAGACCAAGGGAGGGGAGCCCCGGGCTTGGCAGCCTGTGAGTCTTTACCCTTAGTGCGTAATAGGCGTTCTGTGGCAGGTGGAAGGGCTAGTTCAGCAAATTGGGGAATAAAGTCTTGATAAAAAATTAGCAAACCCTAGGAAAGATTGGAGCTCTTTTCCGGTTGGTGGGGAGCAGGCCATTGGAGGACTCACTTCAATCTTTGCAGGATCCATTTTTAAACCCTCAGGATGAGATCCTGTAGCCCAAATAGTCTATGGAGGATTGAGTGAAAACAGCACTTAGACAGTTTTGCTTGAAGAGGGAGTTGTCGAGTAAAGCGTTGCAATACTTCCCGAACCAAAGCCTCCCATGCTCCCTCCATGGTTTTATTGAATAGAAATTAAAAACATCATCTAATTACACAACTACTCCTTTATATAATAAGTCATGCAAAACTTCATTGATGAGGCCATGAATGCTTGAGGTGCCCCAGCCAACCAGATGGCATAATTAAAGTATTCCCATACTGTCCAAATTTGAGTATTAAATGCTGTCAAATGTTTGTAGCCCTCTGCAATCCTGACTCTGTAGTAATGCTTCTCTCAAATCCAACTTGGTAAAGAAATCCGTCCCTTGCCCAAATGTACATCTAAGGAGGTCCTTGATTAAGGGCAAAGGGTATTTTATTGGACATGGAAACAGCATTTAATCCTGGGTAATCAGTACAAAGTCTTAAAGACCACGTCCTTTTTTCTTTACAAATGGGACAGGGAAGCTGAAGCGTGCGTATGTTTGGTAGCCCGTCGTATGAATCCAGCTGAGCAAGGTTTTTATCTAAGAGAGCCGCTGGGTTCAACTTCTCGCCGTTGGGGCTCATCACGATAGATTCCTACCCTTAGACGGTAGTTGAGCCCGAGCTGTGATATGATCTTGCAGTCAGTGTCTCTATGGGGGGCAATTGATCACATTCCCTGTTCTTGAAACACTCTGGCTAAGTCCTGGTAAGCTTGTGGAATGCCAGGCAGAGTGGAATTGAGAAAAGTCATTGGGGCGTGTACAGCCCGAGAAGAAACCAAGGGAGTTTATGTCATTTGGGTGGTGGGTTTCCCCCAGATTCATATGCTCTCCACAGGGGGGGATCCAGTGAATTCTAGAATCCGTTCTTTCAAATAATATTTGGTTCATGTAACAATAACCATGGCATGCCCAGGACAATTGGAATGTTTGGCCACTGGAGCAAGTATGAAACTAATCTTCTCCCAATGGTCTTGGCGCAGCGAAGAGAGAACAGGTTAGCGTTTTTGAATCGAGGCTTGAGGGCCCTCGGCTCCGAGTGGAGCTACCCGTCCATTTGTGTGAAAGGTATGGAGCTTTGCTAGGAACTTCGGTCTAAACCGGAGCTCTTCAGCCACTTGAGGGCCGCAGTAAGCAATGGGAGCAGCCCGACGATCTCTGAGGGCTGAGGAGCTAGAACTCGATGTATGCTTAGCAGGGGTTGTGCCAGAACGCTTGAACCCAGTAATGGGGAAGTAGCTGCCTTCACTCACCGCATCTGGAGTAGGACCCACATCCATGCAGGTGCTGATGAGGAGAGCAAACCGCCACTTCCCCACTCCCAGCAGGATCATCTTCGGTAACAGCTTTAGACGAGCCCGTTGGAGGAGGACCCGGACCTCCCGTGGTGAAAGCTTGGCAGAGGGGTGCGTGGGGTCGGAGCTGATTGGACTTCTGTTTTTTTGGGGCAGTTGGCAGCCAGATGGCCTGGTCCCCCGCAATAGAGGCACAATCCCAAAGCGTCGACGCCGTTGAGGAGGTGGTTTCGGTAGAGGCGGCAGCGGCTACTTACGAGTCGCAGGAGGTGGTTGTAGTATTAGCGGGTTTGGGCGTGGGCGCCCCGGGCGAGCGTAATCCAAGCGAGCCGCTACTTGCGATCCCAATTCGATCCCATTCAGCAGCCATAGTGCGCGGGATCACGGATGAGAAGCACCGTTTCCACGAAAGTTTGATGTCGATGGCATCAAAGAAGTATTCACATTTCATCGCGTTCAGGCCACTGAGGAGGAGAGTCGAGCAGCCGCCGCTTACGCAATTCCACGAGTAAATTCGGCAAAAGAACGGTTGCCCCTGCTGGGAATAAGATTTTATGTAAAATTACGCGGATGGCTTCATTTTCCAGCGTCCGGATCTTGGGAAGGCTTGGAGCCCGTAAGGCTTGAGGAAATGCAGCCACTGTGCTGAGTATCATCCAGCCTGCAGCTCAAAAGAGTCACCAAACCAGTCAGCAGCCACCCCATCCAGGACAGACCCGATGTCCCATTATTTTTCAACGTTCAGATCGATATAGAAAGTCAGTCAAGAGCTCCTCCATATGTGCATCGAGTTGCAGGATGAAGTAGGGGAGTTTAGAAGCGGTCCCATCCCGAAGCGAGGGCAGGGGATCCGGGGCCTGTAGTATCCTCTCTCCACGGCCCTTGGAGCCCAGCTGGGGGCTTAATGGTTAGCGCCGGGGTTGAGGCGGCGGTAGACAGGAAGAGCAGAGGAATCGGTGGAGGCACGGGGCCTGGCGCCGCTGGCCCCTCTTTGGAGAGCCCAGGACCTTGGGAGTGACGGCAGGTGCTGGAGTAGCAGGACCCTAGAAGCGTCGCCCGATAGGAGGGGCAGTGGTGTTGGGCGCTAGAGGCCATTGCTTGGTGTAGGCACCAGCTCGGGGCATCCCTATCCCACTGCTTCTTCAGCTCCTGTTCCAAGGCAGCTAATTCCCTCTCCCTTGCTGAGTCAAGGCATCTTGATCATGCAAAGGCCGCTTTTTCTCGCTCCAGTTTGGGTTAGATTCGATCGTTGAATGGCTGCAGTCAGTTCACTTTAGCGTTAGGAAGGCCTTGAAATTGCCTTCGGCGTTGATGTTCAGAGTCCATTTTAGAGTGTTCCAGGACTTTATCATGGATCGATAAATCCTGGATATATTGCCGTTACCCATGGCGATCTTTGGCTCCGGTCCAGTTCGGAGTTGGATGTGCTGCGCTGTTGTTCCGCGGTGGTCTCTTTGCAGGTTTTCACGCTCTTTTTGCAGCTGTTCTCGTTCCCTCCTCCATGGCTGGCGTTCACCGGGCCCATGCCTCTTGGGCATCTAACGTCAGTCGAGACCACTTCATCGTCCCAACACTTTCTTTGAGACGGGAGGAAACTAAATCGGATGGGGAGTCAGGCTTTCTTAGTTCCTCCTCATCGGAGAGCAGCACCCTCCGGAGTCCACCCGGCGGCTCCACGCAGCGCCTCTTGTGCATCAAAGCTACCTTTAGTCCGGGATCTGGAGGGCCCGATTGGGAAGCCGGCACGGAAACCTCTCCCAATTCCGATCCGATAAAGTCCTGAGTATCCAACTCGCGGTCTTAGGGGCGGGCCCCGGTGCTTATGCCACCTGTGGATTCTTGGGAGCATCATCGAAATACGAGATCCAAGGAACCCGTTCAATTGACTCCCTGGAGTTGTCGCATGAAAGGAGTGGTCAGACCCATCTCTTCCGTGACAGGTTGCATCTGAGGGACTTTGTAATCCACACGAAAACGGGTAGAAATCCGATCCACAGGCGCCCATGATCCGCATGGGCGGCGCCCCAAAGCGACTCATGCAACTCCGCGCCCATGTCATTTCAGCGTCCCTCATCCCAGCGAAGTAAAGAAGGAAGACTTCGTGTTGAAGCGAGGGCCGGGAGAGAGTTAAAGCCAGAGAGACCCGTTCTCCCGCTGGTTCCTCCAAAGCCAGGAGGAGGAAGGCTCGGAACCCTCTATGGGGGCTACCCGTGCGCGCTTCCACAGTTTCAGGAAATATTCAACCTCTGCATGCAGGAACACCAGAGGTCCACTGATATTTAGAAGGAAGATGAAGATTGATTCCTGTCACAATGCAAGGAATTCCATAGAGCAGAAATAAAAGGCTTTTTGGGTTGAAAGACCGTTTATTCCAGACATCTTAGAAAGCTCCATTACACGACGTGACAGGAATGAAGTCTCCCGCCAGAACCACAGGTTATAACCTTCTCCGTCCCATCCCCCTCCCGATTCCCCCAGTCCCATTCTCATGGGAACGGCATTCTCATCTCTCTCTGTGAGATAAGGCCTCTACCAGAGTAATTGCTGCCGATTCTGGCCCATCGCCCGAGTCCTGGAATCCAGTCAAGGCCAAGCGGCTGTGCTGAGAATCAACACCATTGAAACCTTTACAATGTTGTCATCACAACATTCTTGTCAGGTGAGTTAAAGTTAGACATTGTTAACTGTCTCAAGATTACCAATGACAACCATGGACATTGGAATCCAGGTTTCTTCATATAAAGTCTAATATTCTATGCACTATACAAAAAGCAATTTATAATGTTGCCTACATTTATCAATGTCCCCCAAATGTGCCTGGCTCAGGTCTTGCAAACTGAGGGCCATCACTTCCTTTATAGAGTCAATTGCTTTCATGTTGTCTCTTCTCTTCCTATGGCCTTCAGCTTTTCCTAGTATTATTGTCTTTTCCCAATGACTCTAGTCTTCTGATAGACATATAGATGTGATATAAACTATTTGTTTTATTTTATGGTTGGCAACCACAATCATTGCTGGAACAAAATAACCTGCTAAATTAATAACAGCTCCTTTAATTCCCAGCCAAAAAAATTTCTTTCACTAGTGAAATATGTAAAGGTCCTATTTTCTATGGTGAAATGAAACTCTCCTAATTCCTGTTTACCCTTTTTTCCCTGGAAACCTTACCAATTTATTTCTTTTCCTATTATTTTTAGGAATGTGGAGTCTGTTTTAAATGAATTTGGCTTGGATCAAAGATCAATTTGAAGAGAGGAGGGACAGGAAAAATTCAGAATTTCACCCAACTGTATTTGAATAGAGTGGGTGATCTGTGAGCAAGCTTTAAGATGATGATGAGATCTGTTTTTAAACCAATACATCTTCAGAAATAAAAGCTATCAAATCACTGCTTAGAGGGAAGGCCAGTTTAGCATAATTCTTTATTAATGTTAATAGGGTTGTCAGCCTGAAGATGAGGCATGTCATTTTTAAAATGACAACCAAACTCCTCACCACAGACACCTTGTGAGGTAGGAGGGGCTGAGAGAATTCGGAAAGAACTGTGACTGGCCTAAGGTCACTCAGCAGGCTCCATGTGGAGGAACAGTGAAACAAACTCAAAGTTTGTCGCTCATGTAGAGGAGCGGGCAATCGAACTCGGTTCTCCAGATTAGAGTCCATCACTCTTAACCACTATGCTACATTTTTATTTTTAAATACAATAAAATAGTTACTGCCAGACAACCGGGAATATTAACACGAGCTGCCTAGCACCGATGTCTTGAACAATCTTAACTGGTATTATTTCAACCTTCCTCTGATGCCGCAAAGCAGGTAACCGCTGTTCTCAAAAATAGTGGAAAGAATGTGGGAGCGGGCAGCATGACGCCATGGCCATACACAATACAATTCCAAGTCTGAACTTTGCAGCACATGGTTACAGTAGTGGCTGGTGCCCAGCAGGGCAGCCAGGGCAGAGGGCAGCTAATGGTGGGCAGACCCCAAGCAAACCAACTCTGACCGTCCCTGGGGGGAAATGGATGCGTTGAAGAGTGAATTCTATATGGCATCACATCCCCAATAAGGTCACTGCCCCCTCCAGGCTCCATCCACAAATGTTGAGGGATTTCCCAACATGGGCCTGTCAACCGTACCCCCATTTCCCATTGGTGGCCTGAGGGACCTGGACAAATCCCGCCAACCTTCTAACTACCTCTATCCACAATCAGCTCTCCGACCACTTGGTAATATCACCCCGTTAGGTTTCTCTCCCAATGCTGTACTTCATTTCTTTTATGCAGCCAATGCCAATCAGCGTTGTTCATAAAAAGACGTGGACTACTATTCTATGTCTCCTTCCTTGAGAATAAAACCGAGTGTACTTAATTTGCTTCCAAAAAATAAATGAATATCTGACTGGCTTGACAAGTCAAAAAGAGTCCAGGGCGAGGGGAACTTTTTCTGACTATGCAATCCTATGCAGAATTACTCTACTCTAAGCCTATTGACTTCAGTGGACTTAGACTGGAGCAACTCTGATGGGGATGCCAGCCTCCAGGTGGGATTGAAGGGTCCGCCAGAATTACTGCTCATCTCCACACTACGAAGATCAGTTCTCTCAGAGAACATGGATGCTTTTGAGGTTTGACTTTATGGTATCATATCCCACTGAGTTCTCTGTCCTCCCCAGGCTGGATCCTCCAGGCGTTTGTGTTGTTGAAGGCTTTCACAGCTGGAATCAACTGGCTGTTGTGGATTTTCCAGGCTGTGTGGCTGGGGTCTGGTAGCTTTAGCTCCTAATGTTTTCCCAATGTCTATGTGTAAGGAACCAATAAAGTCCAGGCCAAAAGCAACTTTTCAAGTTCTTTATTGAGCTGGCATTCTAAGTCGATCACAAGCAATGCGGGAACTGGCCTCCCAACATTCGAACAGCCTCTTTTACGGGCACCCCACCAGTTCCCGCCAAAGTAAGATAAACACCTGTAGTCCCCATCCGAAAACCACATTGAAACAGTTTCACACAGGCAGGCAAAAGAAACAGGAGATACAGATACCAGAAACTACAGATACTAGAAACACACCTCAATCTGGGCGTCCCGCCAACTTGGTCAGACGACAACCTTCCAAGGCTAAGCGGCAACTTTACACTATGGCTGGTATTTTCAGAGGCAAGCCATGGTAAGATGTGTTTCTCTTCAATCTACCATGTGCCACAGAGAGAAATACATCTTACCATCATGGCAAGCCTCTGAAGATACCAGCCATAGACATTGGGAAAACATTAGGAGCTAAAACCACCAGACCATGGCCACGCATCCTGGAAAACCCACAACAGCCACTTGGGAGTTTCCCAGTCTGGACTTGGAAGTCCTAAACTCTGCATAGAAATGCACTGTAAGGATTCTACAACCTTTGGCAATATGTCAACCAAGGAAATAAATGTCCTTAAAAATAAGCCTTTGCAGATTTTTCACATCTGACTTAAGGCATATGATTATTAGCAATAATTTTTCCCTCCTCTAGGTATTTTACCAGATCAATCATGTCAGCAGAAGTAATAAAATTGTCCAAACAGGTAAACTCTTTGTAAGGCCACTTAAAATAATCACCTTTCTGCTAGCTTTTGATGTGATCATTAGTTTATCAGATACATTGATCTTATTATCCTTAGATGATCTATAAGGATGTTTAAAACTGCTTGTTTCTTCCATTAATATTCCCCAAAACATGAAGTGCAGGACTTTCAGGGCAGTGCCAGTATGTGCTTTAACATCCACGGCAGAAATAAAAGATGACCCAGGATGTCTACAAGTCAAACAATGTACTTAGCTGTCAAACTGATTCCCAAGGAGTGATCGTTGACGTCTCCGCTTGCTGAAAGGAAAGGGAACGTTTATTATGTGGTGGCCCCTCACTGCTCTTTGCCCTTGCGTTGTTACATCAGGGTCCCCCTCATATTGAGGGGCCCGCCGTCCCCCTTCTTGGGGTAGGTTTTAATTGGGGTTTTCTGGACGCCTCTTGCTTACTTATCTATTAATTATTAACCGCTGTTTTATAAGAGTTTTTAAGATGTTTTATTGATTATTAACGAGATGGAGCCTGTATGTTTGTGTACTGTATATGATTTGCTCCTGCTTAATTTTGTTTGATTTTTGTGGTTCACCGCCCGGAGCACTTCGGGGATCGGGCGGAATAGAAATTGAATTGAAGAAATAAATAAATATTAAGATCAGTGTTAAGGGGTCTATCTGAACAAGGACTGCAGTTTCCCAAGGGGCAAAATTAGGAATCGGAAAGCTCTCAAAACATAACAATAGTGATATCAAACTAAGGAGACACCCCCCCCCACCGCTGAGGGCCTCCCTTTACTGCCAGACTGAATTGCATCAAGCAAATAAGCTTGAAGCCCAGAAATCCAAATTTTGTCAAGGGTCCAGGTCTCCTGCAGAAACACAGTCATTCTGTGTCAATAATTCTTCAATCTCTGGGGAGCAGAGTTTAACTTTCCACCCAACATGGTTCCAAGGAAAGCCATATCAAACGCTGGTGCTTTGGTGCATTTGCAGGAGGCCTGGATGGAGGTAGCACTGCTCGGGTGCTGCTCTGCCCACTTCATAGGGCAGTGATGGTGAACCTTTTTGAGACCGAGTGGCAGTGCCCAAATTGCAACCCAAACCCCACTTATTTATCACAAAGTGCCAACCCGGCAATTTAACCTGAATGCTGAGGTTTTGGTTTAGAATAACTGGTTGGCTCCCTCTTCCTCCGCCCCACCCGCTCGAGCAGGGGCCAGCCTGCTCTAGCCTCCCGCAAGTCCCACGCGCACCGCTCTGTGCCTCTCTAGCATGTCTGCCTCCTCTGCGCCCCCCCCCCCCCAAGTCAGCAGCCACCCGGAGCACAGGCACCAGGCCCACCAGCCAAGTCCTCCCTGCTCACTGCGGTGCACACATGTCATGCTCGGTGGCCCAGGCCAGCCTAGGTGTGTGTGTGTGTGTGTGGGGGGTGATTTTCTGCCCCCCACATGACAAACTCTGTGTGCATGTGCCCACAGAGAGGACTCCGAGTGCCACCTCTGGCACCCGTGCCATAGGTTCGCCATCACTGTCATAGGGCTTTCCTGCGCTGAGAGAAGCCCGGAAAAGTTTTTTTAAAAAACAAAGACCTCCAATTCCCCCATAGGGGAGAATAGAGATAAGCATCAAAAATGGTGGCGTATCTCTGTTGGCAGCTCTGCCAATGTATGGGGGCCAAGAGGAGACTGGAGGCCAAACTAAGGTTAGCCCTGTTCCCTTGGAACACCCCGGGAATGCCCCTAGGATGATGGAGTAACTGGGGGCAGTGTGCGAGCACCAGCATGAGGCCAGGCATCTTGGCTGGGGGTTGACGAATTTGCCCCTCTGCCAGCTTAAGTGCCCTGGAATGGGCATTTTAGCTAGTGGAAACCCATGCCATATCAGAGGGGGACTCACACGCACACCCCAGTCTGGATTGCGCTGCCAATTTGTCTATTATCAGGACTAGGTAGCTTAACAATTATCTTAGGTCATCTTCAGATGATCCTCTGAAGATGCCAGCCACAGATGCAGGCAAAACATCAGGAGAGAATGCTGCTAGAACACGGCCATACAGCCCGGAAAGATGCCAGCCACAGATGCAGGCGAAACGTCAGGAGAGAATGCTGCTAGAACACGGCCATACAGCCCCGGAAACCACACAGATCCTCTGAAGATGCCAGCCACAGATGCAGGCGAAACGTCAGGAGAGAATGCTGCTAGAACACGGCCATACAGCCCCGGAAACCACACAGATCCTCTGAAGATGCCAGCCACAGATGCAGGCGAAACGTCAGGAGAGAATGCTGCTAGAACATGGCCATACAGCCCGGAAACTACACAGCACCCAAATTATCTTAGGTTCAAGCAAAATAGACAAATTCTGTCCTGGTGACCATCCATCTTAGAGTTCCCAGACCCAGATAAAACATTTATAGTAGCCTGACAAACCGGTATTTGATCAAGAGGAACTTGAAATCCCTGATTAGACAGCAGCTCGGTAGAGGCCTCCAACATTACTAATAACTGGCTAACAGGACACTGAGCTAACTCAACCCCCTATTCTAGAAAAAGATTTTTTTTCCCCCAAGGCTCTCTGAAAAGTTTTCAATTTATTAGGTGGGTTTGCTCACCAAAATGTAAAGCCCCAAATGATTCAATCAAACTTGTTCTGATTAGATCAAAGTGAAACCACATAGCTGCCTTAGCAGCCTCATCCTTTATCTGATGATCAGTAAAGAGCACAGAGGGTAGAGTCACTCCCTGGGGAGGTAAAACAGGATCAATGAACATCGGCTCTCCACTAGACTCCTTTCCAGTCATTCTTTCCAGTATAAAAGACTTACTAGGAAGTAGAGGGACTCACCTCTGTGCACTGAAAACTCTAACAGGATGGATATTAAGATGGAATGATTTAGAGCATATAAAGGATGGAAATTTGGAAGAACAGAAATAAAAGGCTAGATGACCTCCATAAATCAAACATGGGATCCATTCCTCATAATGCAAGTCAATTGTACTTAGATACTGGTTCAAAAGAAAAGCTAAATACTGCTTTGCTACCCTTTTGGTGTGTCAAGAGATAAGGAAACGTATTTAAAACTATTTTATTTTTATTCAAAAAGAGAGGCCCTGAATTCACAGAATTAGCAGAAAAGGTTTTCTTTGACTGGTAGCAGCAGTCAGTATTTATTTTGGTACAAAATCAGCTCCAAAACCAAAAAAAGAGAATACTAAAAATATGAGGTTTATCACAGCAGAATAGTGTTACTTGTGTGGTAGAAATGTTAGCCTCAGCCATTTACTTGACCTACTCTCCCAATGGCAGAATTTTGCTACTTGGGTTATTATCTATCAGGAGGAGTCTGCAAGCAGAAGAGAAATATAAGATTCTTTGGATCTTCCAGGTAAGTCTGATGGGAATGATATACTGTGATCAAAGATCTTTATAGAGCAGGCAGTACAGGAGAACAGGATCTACTTTTCCTGTGTTGCATGGACAAACTTGTTAGAGGAAAGGAACACATTTTCTCCACACTGTTTTTACTCCCTTTGGTTTCATCAACGTTTTATTTCCAGCCTGAAAATGGTTTTTTTTTCTGAAACACCTTTTATAAGGATTCTTTTGAAATATTTGAAATGTTCTCAAGCCATCTTCTCTTACTGTCTGATCATTTTTAAATGTTCTACTTTTCCTGCTGCCATTTTCCATGGCTCTGTGCCCTAGCACAGTGGCGTAGGAGCAGCAGTGACGTAGGAGGTTAAGAGCTCGTGTATCTAATCTGGAGGAACCGGGTTTGATTCTCCGCTCTGCCGCCTGAGCTGTGGAGGCTTATCTGGGGAATTCAAATTAGCCTGGGCACTCCCACACACACCAGCTGGGTGACCTTAGGCTAGCCACAGCTTCTCGGAGCTCTCTCAGCCCCACCCACCGCACAGGGTGTTTGTTGTGAGGGGGGAAGGGAAAGGAGATTCTAAGCCCCTTTGAGTCTCCTACAGGAGAGAAAGGGGGGATATAAATCCAAACTCCTCCTCCTCCTCCTCCTCCTCCTCCTCCTCCTCCTCTTCTTCTTGCTCAGCTTCTCCCCCAGTGCCTTTTCCCCCCATCGCTGAGCTGATCTTTTGCCCTCATCTCTTTGTTTTTCATCATTGTTGGCTGTTCTCTCACTTTTCTCTCCCCCTCTCATTATCTCTTATGTGCAGGTAAACTTACTTATGAGAAAACCCATGATTACACAAGCAATTATTTTCTTCCTGCAGTTTCTTGCATGGGTGGGTATATTTACTCATGAGTAAAACCACTATTACTACAGAGGAGCATTGTTTCTAAGTCGGGCAGTTCCAGTATTTATTTTATTTCTCAACTCAACAACCAATAAGCTTCCCCCCCCGCCCCCCGCCCATTGGCCGTGAAGCTCTGGTAGGATGTAGCTTCTCAGTTTGCTTTTCAGCTCTATTTTGGAAAAAAGCGGGAGCCGGTGCATGCTGGGAGTTGCAGTCCTGACACCCTGTACCTGTCAGGCTCTCGAACGTGGAAATAACAGAGACCGTAGGCAAGTCCTAAAGCAGTTTATTTCTACAACGCGTAGAGTAACAGAGAAAGCTGAATCTAAGCTCTCCCGCTTAGATCCAGCGATTATATCCTTCAATCCCCCCCCCATTTGATTCCCACCAAATGTGTTTCCAAAGTGTATAACATTTGCACTACAGAGTTTCAAGAAACCTGGGAACATTCGCACCTTCCCACAGGAGGGCTGGCGCAAGGGAATTGCCAGGGAGGGGAGAGGGAAACCGGAAAGCATTTACAGGAAACATTTGTAATTCCCACATAGCAAGACATCTGGGCATTGACAGGTTTGGTCCTGACAGTACCTTCTCTGTCCTCCCCAAGATGGCTTGGGGTTGGTGCCGGTGGTTCAGCCAGGGGTGCTGACCGGCTGCTCGGATGCGCTCCTCTTGCTTGCCCAGCTTCTGCCTCAATAAAGGGCTGCAACCCATTTTAATTCCAAGACGTGTCTTTTGGTTATTCACCAGATGGAATCTCTGCACATCTGGGCGCAAGTGCCTTTCCCTGGAAGACACTGAGTGCTGTAGAGATGCTCTGCCTTATTTGGCAATAAACCTTTTGATTTCTCCTTGAACTTCTTCACAATGCCTGAAATTTACTATCTAGCTTTGAAGCACCATCCTTCCTCAGGGGCATATCTAGGGCAGGCACTGAAAACTCCTGTCCCTCGGCTCCAGTCACAGGCTTCAGCGGCTTGGCCTGGCTGGGTCCAGTTTCATTCCGATGGCTCAGCCTTCAATGTCCACCTGCCTTTGGAGGGGGGACTTCAGGGGCAGAGCTAGCAGCATAAACGTGGCCTTGGCCAAGCTGAGCTCACAGTTCAGTGCTGGGCTTGGCCTGGCTGGGTCCAGCCTTATATTGTAGGCTCAGCCTCTGAAGTCCGCATGGACTTTGGAGGCAGAGCCCACAGTTTAAAGCTGGACCCACTGGGTGGAGCAGCAAGAAAGCCAGGGGGGCCAGGCACCCCCCCTTTAAGTGTCACCCAGGCCATGTGACCTGGCTGCCCCACCCTAGATCCAGCTCAGCCCTCCCTAGAGGTTTAGAATGAAAACAGGCAATTTTTTTTGATGTGTCAACCAGGCTCCAGTTCCTCAGCACCTGTGCCCAAAGGATGTGTGGAGAAATGACTGGAATCTTCTTGTATACCAGATATACCAGTGATAGTGAACCTTTTCGAGACCGAGTGCCCAAATTGCAACCCAAACCCCACTTATTTATCGCAAAGTGCCAACCCGGCAATTTAACCTGAATGCTGAGGTTTTAGTTTATAAAAAACCAGTTGGCTCCCTCTTTCTCTGCCCCACCCGCTCGAGCAGGGGCCAGCCTGCTCTAGCCTCCAGCAAGTCAGCAGCGCACCACTCTGTGTAGCCTCCTCTAGCATCTCCTGCACTCCTCTGTGCCCCCCCCCCCCCTCGGGCAGCAGCCACCTGGAACACAGGCACCAGGCCCACCAGCAGAGTCCTCCCTGCTCACCACGGTGCGTGCATGTCGTGCTCAGTGGCCCAGGTCAGCCCAGATGTGTGTGTATGTAGGGGGTGATTTTCCACCCCCACATGACAAACTCTGTGTGCGCGTGCCCACAGAGAGGGCTCCGAGTGCCACCTCTGGCACCCGTGCCATAGGTTCGCCATCACTGAGATATACAGTATTTTTACTCAGATTATCAATTTGAGGTGGCGTGCACGTGTGTGAGTCAATGCTAAATCTATGAATGTGAAATTTTGAGAATTTCCCCTCAGGTCCTTTATATTCATTGCCTTGTTATATAACCCTTGATTTGTATGAAATGTAATTGCGCAGTCTAGAAAATAGGCCAGTTTCTGTAAATAGGCCATTTCTGGCTTCTTCCTCCTAAAGCACTGCGTCTACTAGCCTGTAGCTTTAGGGTATTGATACTTTGCTTTGGCACAGGGTTGTTGTTAGGATTAATAAGGCATTTTGTGCAAAGTGCTTGAAAAGAGGAACTTCACTATAAAATTCTAAGGGTTATGTTAGATGCCCATCACATCAGTGAGCACCATGTTCACCCTCAGAATGTCAGCTATTAAAGAAAATCAATATTTACTACTTGAGGTAGTTAAATTAACCAGGTGTGGTGTGTTTTCCCTTTCTCTCTCCTTCCTTTAAACCAAAGTCTTCAAACAGCCACCTTCACATTCTTTTCACAGGGAACAGCATCGACAGCGTCCCTAATACAAAGTTTGGAAAGGCAGGGGTCGAACTTTCTGATTCTAATTTGTAATTAACTTGGTTTTGGAATTAATTCTGAGTTCAGATGCACAATTTGAAAATCAGTATAGAGCAGTGATGGCGAACCTTTTTGAGACCGAGTGCCCAAACTGCAACCCAAAACCCACTTGTTTATCGCAAAGTGCCAACACGGCAATTTAACCTGAATACTGAGGTTTTAGAAAAAATGGTTGGCTCTGAGGCATGCATTACTGGGGAATAAGCTTGGTGGTAGTTGTTAGCTTTGTTTTGAAGCAACCATGCAACTCTTCGAACGGGTAAATCAGACCCTAGGAGAGTTTACTCAGAAGCAAGCCCCATTGCCAACAACCAAGCTTATTCCCAGGTAACGGATTGCGCTTTAGTTCTTTGCATGAAAATCAGTGGGGTTTAACAGTGCTTAACAGGGTTACCTACACTACTTCCCCAAAACTAGGTCTTAGGTTTAATGCTAATAATTGAGCCCAGCAGCCCAGGCCAGCCTAGATGTGGGGGGGGGGCGTGATTTCCCCCCCACATGATGTACTCTGTGCGTGCCCACAGAGAGGGCTCTGAGTGCCACCTCTGGCACCCGTGTCATAGGTTCGCCATCACTGGTATAGAGTCTACCATGATCTCTCAGAGATCCTCACCCTGACACACATGCACATGAACAAACATGAACCCGTCTTATACAAATGAATGAAATTTATTTGTGGTCATAGACCAAAAGCATAACAATATCCAACACTTACAAATTACTATGGACTAAAACATCAAATTAACTTAAGTAATAAAATCGACAAGCCAAAGTCCTAGACAATTAAAATATTAAATAAATAAATTATTACAAAAGTTAAAAGCCTTCCTTATACCTTTTACAAATTATTCAGGCAAATTCAGCAACCTCACGTTTCATACCTATATCAGTTATGGCAACCAATATGGAAATAAGAGTCCTGTCTCTACCTTGATATTGAAATAAAATAGGATTAACTTCCTTCTTTCCTGGTCTAAATTCTTACAGTTGAATATAAGATGCTCCAATGATTCCATAGAACCATCCTGGCATCAACATAAACATTCTTCTCTTGGTCTTTTATTGTATTTGCCAATTAAGGCCTCTGTTGGCAGGACGTTCTTTCTGATCAGCATAAAACTTCTTCGCAGTTCAGGAACATCTAGATACTTAATATGAGGAGCAATCATGATTTTATTCAGTATGCTGGAATCAAAAATAATTTTTAAATGTTATTTATATCATGCTTATCATCCAGTAATCTTTGTTTAATTATTGTTCTGGCGTGGGTATGTTCTGTTACCATCAATGCCTTGATAGATAGACCATATGTTCTCAGCTTAGTTTCTGCAGTTTTATGCTAGGGTGAGTTAAATTAATCCTTGCTGATGAGATAAAGGAGACCTTTAGTTGAATCAAAAAGTCTGAGTCAATACAAAGAAGCTACCAACCAAATGCTCCCATCGACTGTGATCATCCCAGCCTTCAGCCTAATTGCAGCATTTGGCACAAAATGCCCTCCCATACACATGGTGGGAACCCAGCAACCAAAGACATCTCAGTTTTTTGCCTTTATTGAAAGGTGTCAGGCTCCTGGAATTGCAAAATAGCCGCTTTGGAGGGTAGGCGAGAAACCCCACTAACCCCCTCCCTTGCTAAACCCCTCCTTCCCCAAGCTCCACCCTCCAAAATCTCAAAAGGTTTCTCAACCCAGAAATGGCAACCCGATGTCCTGTTTCAGTAAATCAATGTAGGCCCAGTTTTTACTGAGGGGATAAACGTGGACCTAAATTGTACCCATTTTCCCTGCAGGGGGAGGCTGGTATCCATGACTACACCTCCATTCAAAAACATTATCTGCCCAGAGAACTGCAGCAAGTTCAAGGAGAAGGGCTTACTTTTCTGTGTGCAGGGATTTATTTATTTATTTATTTATGCATGCATGCATGCATGCCTTGCAGTATGTTCTGTCATGTTGCATATGATGTCATTTAAGAGGTCCATTACCTCTGGAATGCGATTGTCCACCCCACCACATGTTCTGGAGGGGATACTGAAACAATTTCAGAGGCTGCATTCAGGGCAGGCGTCCCCCACATGATTCCATGTCCTGCAGGGTTGCCAGGCTCCAGGAGGCCCCTGGAAAACTCCCAGAAGTACAGCTGCTCTCCAGACTACACAGATCTTTTAGCCAAGATGGCTGCTTTGGAAGATTGACTCTGGGATAT